>NW_027281601.1:357500-392500 GCF_046629955.1 Centroberyx affinis | reverse complement strand
GTGTTATAGTGTGCTTCAAAATACTTCTTTACACCATTATCATTACAACTTTTTTAAGATTTCTCCACTGCTTTGGCACTGGTCTCGAATAAGACTTAACTCATTCCCATCTCGAGACCCAGGTTTTGGCTGGTCTTGAACTCAACAGAGGTTTTGAATTACAAGCCCTGGAAACAGTAGATAAAACGGTCTGCACAGAATGGGAATATATTTTAGTAACATGCATTCAAAAGAACTCACACACAGACATGAAGTCTCGCTCTTGTGTTATCGCACCCCAGCATTAGCTTGGCCTACATTCCATCTCTGACCCGCTGACATTACATGCTACCATGCTCGCTTCTATGCTATATCTGACAGAGTATATATATATATATGTATGATCACAGCTTCCTAACAGCCCATTTATACTTGCTGAGCTCAGTAGACCCTCAAGGGGGGAAAAGCCGGAGTTGTTATTATTCTTAAGTCATCAGATAAAAATGTACTTAGGAAATGATTAGATAAATGGCCTATGGGGATTTCTTAACACACGGGAAAGGAAAGAATTCTCTGAATGGGTGTTCAGGTTTACAATTTACATTCCTCTTGTGAAACTTATTGAGCAGGGCCACCTGGAGCGGAGGAGGGTCAGTGAACCTGCGGATGGCCTTCCCTGGATCCAGGGAGAACAGGCTGTCCCTGGCCTTGGGTAGCGGGCTGATATGGAAATATGCCACACAGAGGGGTTGAAGGGGATTTGTGTGTCTGTGGGCCCTCTTCTGTTTGGGAGGGGTAGTACAGATGAGTAAATACCCACTGCTGTACCAACTGTGCAGTAGAGTTGGGGTAGACAGGGTAAAGTGATTGGGGTTTAGCCAGTGCCCCATCTGGTGGGTGACACATGCAACAACAGCAGCATAGCTGCTGATCGAAGGCCTGCCTTTAATTTGGCAGCTGATAGGAAATATAATTGAATAATAGTGAGCTATTATCTTTTTTTAATTTGACCAACCACTCTTAGTTAGATAAATCCTGAACACCTTGATGGAATAATGTGCTGAAAGGGATCAGTATTATTTATCCTAAACTGAGAGTCCTGTTACAGTCCAGCCAAAAAGCCCTTGCTTCAGTGATTTGGTTTCTGAGATACTGGAGACAGATTATGCTTGTGTTTGTTATTGTTAATGCCAGTTCAAGTCAAAACATTTCAAAATCCCATATGCTGTACATCCCCAAATTGTAGGCCCTTATGGTTTGACTGCTGGGTTGAGTTGGACTGACAAATACTAATAACTTCTGTTTCTAATATCTCAAAAACCAAACCACTGGTTGAAATGTCACAACGGACTGAAAGGACTCAAGCTTCTTCTTAATGACCTCACCCTTTAAGGTGATTTGATTAATAGGTGCATACCATTTGTCCCTACAAGAATATTATTATAGCACATTATATTGATGCCCTAGAACAGTGATTCTCAACCTTTTTCATATCAAGGACCCCTAATCTAGTCCACATTAGGGCCAAGGACCCCCATTTGACCCAAAACTGAAAATATTTTTATTGTTAGATATAATTTTGCAGAGTTCTATGACTATCTGTATTGTAGGTAGAGAGATAACAGTGAAACTATGATCAAAATAGTCTTTCTTCTACATTCTCTAATGGTGTTAACTTCTTGTAAATGAAATAATGATGAAGTTTAACAATTCATCAATTTGATGGGACCCCCCTCCCTCAAGGACCCCTGGTGGTCCCTGGACCCCATGTTGGGAACCACTGCCCTAGAAGGTACCAAAAAAAAAACATACCATAAAGTATGATATGGTCACTTCAAAAACTCACTGCTACCACAGACACACTGTGAGTTCCCATATTATAGAACTGTTCTTTAGGGCATCATATCGTTTCTTTCCAAAAAAGCACTGATCAATTCACTTATCGGGATTTTGTTTCGGCCTATTCAACTCACTGATTGGCTGGGCCAGCTTCAACCTTTCACGCGATAATCCTCCGTCACACTGCGAGGTAATCAATCAATCAGCCTTATTACTCATCAGTCTGTTGGGATTAATTCGCCTCGTGACACGGCGTGCCTTAATTGATTAACTAATGCAAGTTTATTGGTTTGATGCTGGCGTGTGATTCGTTATGGATGAAGACCGTGATTTAGGTGACGATTTCGGTAAGGTTGTCATAACGCCATTTAATTGTTTTATTAGCTTGTTTAGATGACCAATGAATGTCACTTTTCACGTCTTGGCCAAAGCTAATTCACCCCCGTGTGGTTTCAGAATCTTTGAAAGCCTGAGAAAGTTTCTTCTTCTTCTTATGTGTCGCCCCTCTGATGCGGAGCTCTTCAGAGACAATTAAAGAACTTAAGACTCGGCTATTAACATTTACGACCCAGTGTTTGTAGTTGAGAACAGATTGGCTAGTTTAGCTCCAGCTAGCCGGCCAGAGTTAATTAACAGTCAGGTGAGGTGGCACGAGGCGCAACACAGCTGAGAACACTAATTAATCAATCGAGAGGCACGAGCATCTCATGGGGATGACGTACATCAGTGGGTCTCAACTTGGGTGTGACAAGATGACTCATGAAATATGAAAAATACTTCGCTAACATCATCATGTTGTTAAAATTAGTGATATGTGCTTATTTTTCTTATGAAATAATCAAAAATTACAGCCTCTATACTTTACCCCAGTAATTAATTATCTAAAATAGCCTGATATAAAGTAACATAACTGTTAACCGAAACCACACCTTGAGTTGAGTTGGCACTTTAAAGCTAACTTGAAAATCAATTCAAAATGCTATAGATTTAATGTCATTTTATTAATTTCAGTGAAGTCATCATTTGGTGTCAACAGAGAATCACAATAGCTATTGCTTTGCAAGATGAAAAGGATAAAGACCATATAAAACACATATGACACTGAGTAAAACCCACAGAAAATCTCTACAGATGTCATTTCTACTACTTGCGACTGTCAGCCTTCTCAGCTATTTTTTAAAAACAACTACACTCCATTGGAAATGGCCCATGGGATAACAAGACCTGCACACGTAAAGTAAAACCCCTCCCTTCACTCTATTGTTGCTTTATTGCAGACTGTCCAAGCCTCCTATGTGAAGAACTGGAGGATTTGGATGATCGAGAGAACGACCATGGAAAGAGGAAGAGGGAAGGAGGGGAAGAGGAGGAATCATTTAGTCAGAGGGACGATGAAGAGGGAGGACAGGAGAAAGGGCGAGAAGAGAATGGGGAGGAGGAGAAAGGAAAGAAAGTTAGTATTGTGTCAGTAAAAGAACTAATTGAGATAGAAGGAGAAGAGGAAGAGTGGGGGAAGCCAAAGAGTGGGCGGAAAGCGGGGGCGGCACAGGAGGTGCAGATGGAAGACAAGATTGAGAACGATGAGGAAACAATCTCTGATAAGCAAGAGGATAAAGAAACAAATGGTTTAGGAGAGAAAGATGAACAGAAGAAGAGTAGGAAAAGGAGAGGAGGTAAGAAGCAAAGCGAGCGAGTGGGCAACAAGAGAAGTGTGAAAGATGTCAGCGGGGAAAGGAAGGGCCAGATGATGCCAGAGATGAGCTCCGAGGGTTTGGCTCTGCCAGAGCCTCCCTTCGGACTAATGAACAGCTGCGAGCTGTCTGACCCCGTCTACCTGAGCTGCGGGGGCGCGGGGCTGTACTGCCCCCCAGGTCCCATCCCCCTGCTGTACTCTGCACAGACCCAGGTCCCGATCCAGCCCGCACCTCCTCAGCCCCACGGGACCAAAAGGCCTCACAGCCCCCTTCTACCTCACACTCTCCCCCAGCCAGCCTCACAGTCACTGGAGGTGAGAATAGACTCTTTTACAGTTTTCCACTCACCTGCTATAAGCTTACTCTTGGACTGTCTGGTGCTTAAAGAATCAGTACTAAATCATATTTTGTGAGCTGTAAACATGGTGAAATGGCCTGTATATGAAATGGTGAATAGCATAAATCCTGTACTTATTTTTGACATTTTTCAAATTAAGTCCTGCATCCGCTTCTTGCCGCAGAAAATTGTTGTTGCACTGCTCTCTATAGGCTGAGACTTTCAACCTGTTACACTTCTGGTCACACCTCAAATCAGTGATGTTCAGACAGGTATTGGCTTTGCGATCAGAAATATTCCTATGCCTTCCTATTCGCTCTCACTCCCCACCCAACTTTTTCCCCATCTTTCAGAATTATGTACTAGTCAGACGAGGCAGACTGTCCGAAAACAGTGTGTTTAGGCACTCTATAAATAGATCAATCAGTAAGAGGTCCTATTAGGGGAGGAAATAATGAGATAATACGGACATCTGTGTTTCACGTCTGTGGTTTATGGCAGATGGAGATTTCTGAGGTCTACTCCACCCGGCGCTCCATTCGCTACAGCAGCAGGGGGAGAGGGAGGACCTTAGGGTTCCCTCTGCTGCCGGGGTTAGACCCTGCGGACAGCTGCCTCCTGCCACCTGCACCCAAGAAGAAGACACGAACGCTCTATAGCACGGGTAAGGGAAATGTGCGTTTGTAGTGTGTGTGTGTGTGTTTAGATTTGACTATGTAAATGGTTGACTTCTATTGTGTGTGTGTGTGTGTGTGTGTGTGCATGCAGATCAGTTAGAGCACTTAGAGGGCCTGTTCCAGGAGGACCACTACCCTGACGCAGAGAAGAGGAAGATTATCGCAGCTTCAGTTGGTGTCACGCCTCAGAGGATCATGGTTAGCCAGTCATCACCTTCGAGAAATTTCTTATTAGACTTTTTTGACAACTTGCTCCTAGTAAACATTTGGTAAACTGAATGAATTAACATTTACCTGTAATCTTTTTTTGTCTTGGCTCTCACTCCCTTCTCTCTCCAACCCCCTCTGTATTCCCATCACCTTGCCTTTTCTAATCTCTTCACCATCCGCTCCTCAAACCTCCCTCTCCTTATTTGCCTTTCTGCTTTCCCCCCTCTATATGTTGTGCTGTTTTTGCCCCAGGTCTGGTTTCAGAACCGCAGGGCTAAGTGGAGGAAAGTGGAGCGCTCCACCACAGGGAAGGTGGAGCACAGACCGAGTAGGGCTGGAAGCAGCAGCAGCCCCCCCCACCACCAAACCAATGCTATCCTGCCGACCCTGGCGCCCCCCACCAGGTCAGTTAACTCCAAAATTGACATTCTGTCCTTGTGTCTTTTTGTTGTTTTCATCCTAACACTGATGTGTGGCCATTTACAGTAATGTTAGTGGTTGTTGTTAGTGGTTGGACAAACTCTAAGCTCAATTTTGTATTGTTTCTCAGTAAGGGAGCCGTCTCTTTATCTGGTAATTGTGCCCCCAAAGTCCCTCAACTCGCCCCTGCAGCACCTCCTTTCCCTGCCCCATCCACCCAGACCCTGGCCTCCTATAGCACCCTGCTGGCCAACCTCAACAGCCCAAGTATGGAAATCCACATACATGCACAATTTTTCAAAAACGGCACTCACACTACATTAAGTCATTGTGGTCCATGTTTCATGTTTATTCTCAGTGTTTAATCTGTGTGTTGGGGCTCCTAGGTCAGTCCAGAACGAGAGATGGGGCCCAGTACCAGCCATCGTCTCAGGGGGGCTTGGCAGAGTACCACCCCACACCCATGCACAGCCCGCCCCCGCTGCGTCGAGCCAGCCTCCCCCTCTTCACGACCTACAACACCGCCGCCCCCAACCCCACTCCACCTCTCCTCAACACCCCGGCCCACACCCCGCCGTTCTTCCTGGATGCCTTGGAGGGCAGCTCCTCCTTGGCCCACCGTGACACGCAGTCTCTGCAGACTGACACCAGGTCAGCACAGCTCACAGCAGACTGTGACATGAATACTAGAGGGCGATTTAAACAGGGACAGAGAGTACAAAAGAAGACCGGAGGACAGGGAGTAGGGAGAGTGCAGAGCCTGACAGTGACAGCAGCAGACACTCATATACTGATGGCTGAGGCAGCGCTTATAAGATTGCATTCGTTTTTTTGCGTGTTTCCTTCACCTTGTTACGTAGCTCATAACCATTTGTGAGAGAGACTTTAGAGAATGCAGGGATGACAGCTGCAGTGATGCACAATGTTAAATATGAACAGAGATAGAAAGAGTGATGCACTGGATCAGATATGAGGAAGGCTCTGAACAGAACCATTAAGAGACAATATGAGAGTGTATGATCATAGAAGGTATATAGATTAGAGATTAGATTAACTTTATTATCCCCAGGGGGAAATTATCTTTGCGGTAGAGTGCATACAACATACAGACACATCACCAGGGGTACACAGTAACACAATACACAATAAATACATCACCAACAATGATACCACACAAAATAATTCAGTACAAGATATTCAGCAGGCAGGAAATACCATGGATAATCTATTTCATTGTAAGGTGCACGGCCCAGCATCAGTCAGCTGGTCTTACAGTATTGTCCAGTTGGTTGAGTAAGTGTGTGTGTGCTGTGTGTAATTCATGGGTGCATTATTAAGAACAATTACAGATGGGATGAAAGAGTTTGACTGGTTGCTTTTAGAGCGGGGGACCTGGAGGCGTCGTACTGTACTGCAGTTCGGAATAGAGGGGGTGTCGTGGGCATAATAGGAGTTTATCGATTTTAGAGAGGGCCCGGGTTTCATAGATGTCTCTAAGGCATGCCTGTTTATGTATATGTATATATATCTAAAATAAGTAAATGTTCATAAGTGGATATGAGTTTCCTGTGTATTTCCCTCAGTTCTCTATTTGACTATGGGGAGAAGCTGGACTACCTGACCTCCAGCCAGCCGAACAGCTCTCTCTCCTACCAACTGCAGACCTCCTACCCCCCCAGCCAGCCCCAGGCCCAGGCCTCCCTCCCCCGTCTGGCCTACCTCACCCCCTCCCCCTACCTCACCCCCAATCCTCCAGATTCCAACCCCACCTCCTACCTGACCTTCGGCCCTGGCGGAGGCTCCACTGGGGTGGTGACCTATGCCACTGGAGGCCACGCCTACTTCCAGTCCCAGAGTGCAGGACAAATCCTGCTGCAGTCCACTGGTCACCATGGTGAGTCACAGGGATAAGAGTAAGAGTCATATGAATTTAAAAAGCTCCGTTGTCACATATCTGTTGGACTCTGTGCTTGTGTGTTTCCATCCAGGTGGGATCACGGCATACCAGTCGTACCCGTGGGGCAACATGTACAACCAGCCACCCATGTTCCAGCGTGCCCAGTGCCCTCCCACCTACACAGGCAGCTTGGGTGCCACTCGGGACCACCCGCCCCCTTCCGCCACCACCCTGCCCCCACCTCCATACTTCTCCCGGGGCAGCCACGGGCCCTCACACGCAAACTCCCAGCACTCGTTACACACCCAAA
Organism: Centroberyx affinis; assembly: GCF_046629955.1. NCBI lineage: Eukaryota > Metazoa > Chordata > Actinopteri > Beryciformes > Berycidae > Centroberyx > Centroberyx affinis. The sequence goes on along the minus strand of NW_027281601.1, from coordinate 385,137 downwards.
CACACACCACCAGCAGCAGCACCACCACAGTCCTGCCCCCTGTCTCCACCCTGCGGCCCTCCCGCCTCAGAGCAGAGAACGCCCCACCTAAGGTGACACCCCTGCTGCCTTCCCAGGTCAGCGCTGCCTCTCCAGAAAGCCCTCCAGTGCCCCCCTGTGTAAAGATAGAGTATGACAGCCCCAGAGAGATCCACAGCCATTTCCACTGCGACTTCTCCCCCATACATTTTTGACTCTGTGTGTGTGTGTGTGTGTGTGTGTGATATGAATCCTGTGCCTGTAATGTGAACATTTCTATATTTTCTATATTTTCTATTTGTGTGGATTTGGATTTCTGCCTGTTCAAGAATCGAAGCAGACATAGTTGGGCTGCATTTAGCTGGGCTGCAATAAATGTTCATTGCGCTGTTACTCCTTATTTCTGCATTTTAATTCAAACCTGCTGTGTGACCTGTGATTTAAACGGGACCTACGCTACTTGTGTGGTTTTGGTCATTTCAGATGTGAGAGGAGGCCACCAGAGAGCGCTGTTTCCTCTCTGTGTGAGACAACCACCACACTGGGATCTATTTAACAGCGTGTTGTGTTTGTCTCAGACATCCCTCCATTGGGGGGGATATCTGACAGGCACTAATCCGATGGAAGAGAATAAGGACAGAGAAGTGTCTAGGGCAGGGGGATCCCAGACGGGATCACTGATATAGCCCAAATCCTTAATCTGTGTTGCCATCTGCTGTGTTCACGTACTCACTGCACTTTCCGCTCTGTTTATCCTGAGTGTGCGAGTCAATTGCTGGCGTTTGAGGAAACCATATCCCTATATAAAACTGAGCCTGAACTGAAAGAGCTGAAGGCATTTTCCTGAGACTAGAAAAGACAGTTGGGACTAGCATGGCTCTCAGTAGTGAAGCTGAAAAAAATTGGAATTCCTTGTTTTAGCTCTAGTTAATATTCCTGATTCATAGTCACCCTACATGGAAAGTTTAGTTTGAAATGAAGCTTGGAGGATGTGGGAGTAAGAAGAGTTGTTTGACGAGAAAGGGGAGGGGGCGGCTGGGACCAGGGGAACAGATAAAGGAGGGGGAACGGAGGAGTGAAGCAGTGTGTCGTCTGGGAACAAGGGAGGAGAGTTGAGATGAGCTGTTGCTATGGGAGGAGAAGAGGATGATGGGTGGGCTGTGCCAGTAGGCGTGGGAGGGAGAGGAAGATGGGGATGAAGGAGGCGTGTGTTTGTAGCGGGGGATTCTGGGATGAACAGAACTGTCGGTTATGTAACTGCTGTATTTGGGTTTTTAATGAACCTCTCTCTTCCTGCTCACTGGCTACTGAGCTGTTACTGTTGGCAAGAGGAGCGCAGCAAAAACACACACAGCTATGCATGCGCACACACACGCTTCTTCATTTGCTGTACAGAAATGCCTCGAACTTTCTCTTGCACAAAGATGCACACACAAACACACTCAAATACACACAAACACGAACACTCCTTCATTCCAGGAGAGGCCCCTAAGTTGTATAAGAGTGCTATTCAAACTTAGTGCTGTCACAATACTGCTGCTTTGGGTTTCAGTTTTATTTAGTGTAGGAGTGAAGCCTATCGCTCTGTTTATATCTGTCTATATCTTAATATACTCTGGATATGTGTAGCCTAGTCTACTATGTGTGCTTCTATGTCTGTGTATCTGCATTCTGTGTGTCAGAGTGTGTGTAGTGTTGAATTTGTTGGAGAGCGTGCATGTGTGATGGAGGAGGGTTTCATGTAGGTTTAAGTTTGTGATTAATTTTTCCAGGACTTCCCTGGTGTGAACAGAGAGTGCTCAGAGTACAGCTGGAGTGCACGCATGTGTGTATGTGTATATGTGTGTGTGTGTGTGTGTTTGTCTCTCTGCACACGTATGTGGATACGTATGTGTGTGAGTACAGGTATGGGATGCCTCAGTCCTCCCCGATCCCACCGTGTCAATATTTACTCAGTATTCTGAGATGTGAAAAAAGGGAACTTGTTTCAATATTTATGGATGTGGTCAAACACGAAATCCTCACAGTCTTTCCAAACCCACTGACAGCACACACACACACACACACACCTGCCCTTACTCCCCCCTCACACAGATTCAGAGAAAAGTTAAATGAAGAAAACCTTTCATTGCTTGGATACAGTCGGGCTGCTGTGTGTGGTTATTGATTTCCACTTCTTATCCATTTAACTGATCTAGACGATTCTATCTATCTTAGTTGTCATGCATTGAAGCTGAAATATGGTTTGTCTGCCCGCTCTCCCAGCTCCTCCTGTCCTCTGGCTCTCTGGTTCAGATGGCATTAAGGTGTTGATTTGTAGTTTATTTTGAAAGGATACAAGAAAATAGACTTGCGTTGGGATTTGGGAGTAAGAAGAGAGAAGGAACAGGGAGAAGGGAGATGGCAAATTATTGGAGGAAAAATCTGCCGATTCAAGTGTTGTGTAAAAATAAAGACGGATAGAAGCCAGTGAAAGCAGTGTATTGGTGGAAGGTCCAGATGTGGTAGAGACACAAACTACGCCTACTGCTATTGATAGAAAATACATGGGCACAAAGCTGTGTTGTTTGAATGTTGCCTTGGATAAAAATCCCCATTGGCATACAGTGTGGCACAGGATGTACTTGGAGTGAGGTGGAGGGATTTGTTTGTTTGTAGACTTTGTTTCCATTTACTCTATGGGTCTGGCAGTACCATTGTGTTGAATATATATTGAGCTGCCCAATGTGGTTGGGCTGTTGGCGCTCAAAAAGGACTTACAGGAAACATTTCCCTTTTCAGTAAACAAGCAAACATGCCATGACTTGATATTAGATTTCTGAAAATAAATGTATTTGTTTACCGAAAGACAAAGATTGAATGGGAAAGGAGAGAGAGAGGGGAATATAGAAAAATAGAGAAAAGTATGAGCTTTGAGGTTTGTATGTTAAATTTGCTACACTGATGTTAGTATATGAGCATGTTAGTACCTTCAGTGAGTGGTGATTATATGAAAACCACTGGACATGTATGGTGAATTATATATTTTTGGTGGAACCGACCTTTTAGGGTTGTAATGATGTGTATTACATGTTGTATTATATATATCACGTTGTAGTACATGTTGTATTATGTCATCTTTATCAGTTGAGACAGATTTCAGGCCTTTTTCTTTACTATAATTTCACTCTTCAGCTCTAGTGTCCACCTCCATTATCATGTGGCTATATTTATATGTCAACATAAGATGATAAATGCTTGTGGAGTTGTGAAATGGTAAACAAAGGCTGATGGATGCAGGTACGGCTCATCCAGATACCTGCATATGTTTGTGTTTGTCCTGCCTGCAGAGCAGAGCAGGTTACATAAGCTGCGTCTGTGTTTGTGTGTATATGTATATGTTTGTGGGTTTGCACGCATGTACGTTCAGAGATGTGTGTGTGTATGTGTGTGTATGTTGTGTCTTCTGTTATAAGCCAAATAGCCCATTCCCAGAGATGGCATCCAGTCCAGGAATAACACCTCTCATCTTTCATCTCTAAGCCAGTAGACGCACAAACATACACACTCGCACACTCGCACACACGCACAGACACACACACACACACACACACACACACACACACACACACACACACACACACACACACACACACACACCCTCTGTTGACTTTGCCGCATGTTCAGTTCAGTAGGAAATCTGTCTGGCTAGTTACTGTACAGGCTCACCTCACATTCCCCCTCCTCAGCCCAACTCCTCTCCCCTCCCAGACTGCCCCCTCAATTGCGGCTTGTTCAGGTGGTATGTGTGTGTGTGTGTGTGTGTGTGTGTGTGCGTGTGTGCGTGTGTGTGTGTTGGGGGGTGGGGAGGTGCATTGGAATGCAGGGTTGGGCCGGGTGGAGTGGGATGTCAGATGGAAAAGAGGGGTCTCTGTTTAGTGTATATGTGTGTGTGTGTGTGGACTCCAGAGAGAGAGGAGAGATGTGTATGTGAGTTTATTGATGAAAGTGTGTTTTCTAACGGTGTTTACTCCGCTGGGGCCTACTGCCTACCTGCCGGTGGAGAGGAGAGCAATGGAGAAATAGGCGGGAAGAAGAGTCTTGGGGGTGGCGGGGTCATTTTTTGATCTGATTGCAATCAGGCATCTTCACTTGCCTCCGTATGATCCCAAAATACGACTGAGGAAATGCCATGGTGGAAATGAAGTCTGAACCTCTGCAAGTCTTCAGAGATGCAAGGGAGGAAGGATGAGAGGAGAGAGGGATGAGAGAAAAAAGCAAGGCAAGCAATGAAAGACACAAAATGCTTTGTACCGTACTGTATGACTCTATATGTTATTCAGGAACACATACATTAACTGAACTGAAGAAACCAGGCTTTACTCAAACGCACACTGCAAGTTACACTGAGATGCATGCTTATGCAGAAATGCACACACACACACGCACACACACACACACACATATAGCGGGAACACTGTAGGCTGTGTATGGTGGCTCTCCTTAACTTCCGCCCCATAAATGTGTGTTTGCTATACGAGGGAACATGGGGAGAAAAGAGGAATTCATGTTGGTGTTTATTTGAGCTTTGGCCAAATCCAACCTGGGGCGGCTGCATTGGCGCGCACCCTGCACCGAACCCCAGTCGCTCCTGTACCCCCAGCCAGACACACACACACACATACACACACATACTGTATACACACAGGGACTCAAGTGCGCACACACAACACAAATTTTACTACTCGTACACACACACACACACACACACACACACATACACACACACACACACATACCTGTCCATCCTACCCATATCAAGGTGTATTTGTCTTTCCCTGCCCACCGTTTTAGGTCCTCCCAAAGCAGGTATTTCCCCCTCTCATACCCACACACACACACACATACACACACACGTTGGAGCTATAGAGGGGGGGCTGTCTGTGGGCTGAGTGTGTGAAGCACTTGCATTGATAACCTGCAGCTCAGAGAGAGTCAGTCTCACTTTGTGGCTGTCCCCCTCGCCTGGCACTCTCTTCGGCCCGCTCTCTCTCCTCCCTGGCCTCTCACTCTGGGACTGTGTGTGGACGCGCTCGGACCCCTCCGCTTCGTCACCCCTCTGTCTCCGCCGCCATGACGCCTACCCCGCCGTTGTTCCTGCTGCTGCTCGGCCTCGTGGGAGCTCACGCCACCATGGACCTCCGCACCGCCGCCGCCATGGGTAAGAGCGATAACCTTTAACCCCTAAAGCTGATACATCGACCCAGAAGACTTTAGGCATAAAGATTTATTTTTTAGGCATTTGTATATGCTTTATTGATAGAGACAGTGTGAGAGAGAGAGAGACAGGAAGGTATGGGAGAGAGAGAGGGGAGGACATGCAGCAAATGACCGCGGGCCGGATTCGAAACCGGGTCACTGTGGGAAGGACTGAGCCTTATGGTACGCGCTCTACTCAATGAGCCACCGGGGCGCTCCAGGCATAACGTTAACCCTGGGTGTGGAGTCCTAGTCTGGTGACGGTGTGATCTTTACATCTAACCCACGGTCTTCACTCCTTACCCACCAAAAAATACCCCCGTTGAAATGAAAAGTTAGAGAGCAATAACCCTGAATGTGGAAATCACTGGAATGATGCTTTACTGGACTCAACAGCTGACTGAGACAGAGGAAACTGGAAGGATAGTCTTTCAATACTTAATTGGTCTAGACAGTGAAGGACACAAGAGTAATTCTTCCAACGGTTATCCCTCCAGACTTATTTCAGACTTCAGACTCAATATATCCATTGCAGTATGGAAATGTGTGGTACAAACTGGCAGAGGTAGTTGACTTGAAGGAGATGAATGGAAAACTCAAGTTTTCATTTAACTTAATCATGAGTATTTCCAGGAATCGGTTTGGATAATTGTTTGAAGGATGTGATTATTTAGTTGACTTAAATTAAAATAATTTAATTCCACATTTCTATCAATTTCTATATTTTTCCAGTGTCTTTGTGTATTTAAGGGATTAAAGTAATTAATTTTGAGTGATTAATTACAGTACTGGTCAGTTAAACATAATGCAATATTACTGTATTTGGACACAGCTATGTTTTTTGTATTGTTGCTGGTGGTTTAGATGTGCATAATTTGGACTGGATTGAGTTCGGAAATGGAGTGTGGTAGTGGACGCTCTTTGTGTGTGTATGTGTGTGTGTGTGTGTGTGTGTGTGTTAGAGATGGAGATGGAGATGGTGGTAAGTGGAAAAACTGTAGGGAGGGAGAGAGGTGAAGGGCGAGAAGGGAGATCAGTGATGTTGGAATTTGTAGCGAGTCTACACATAAATTAAGGTGACCACACACGCACTGACCCCCCCAACCCCACCCTCCTCCCTCTCTGTTGCAAGCATTATTGCTTTATCATTGTCAGACACTATCAGAAAAAAAAATCAGCGTTTTCTCTTGCTCTCTCACACACACATCAGGTAAGTCCATTAGCTCATTTCAGCTAAGCAGTTAGGGGCAAGTTGAGCTGAAATAAGTGCATCATTATCATCATAAAAGTCATAGATGTACTCTCCTGTTTTATTAAAAAGTTTTTATACATATAAAGCAGTTGGCCTCTCATCTGATCTTTCTCTGTCCTCCATCCTTGTTTTTATGGCCAAGCCTCCCTCCTTTCCTTCCTCTGCCCCTCCCTCTCTCCGCCCCTGTTGCTTCTCTCCATCCTGTTTTCTTGTTTCCCTCCCACTTTCTCCCCCATACGTCTCACTAGCCTCCATCCCCTCTGCCCTCCCTTTCCTCTCACATCCTCCTTTCTCCCCATGCCCCTCCCTCTCCCTTTTCTCCCTCCTTCACAGACTCGCTTTTCTCCATCTCCGTTGCCTCAAAATTCCACAGTACAGGATAATGTTATAAATACACATATACTTTTTATGCAAAATAGCCAAACATGATTACATAATAACCTCCATTTTCTCCCTCTATGTGCAGCGGCTGGATTGTGCAACACCCGTCCCACAGACCTTGTGTTCATCGTGGACAGCAGTCGCAGCGTTCGTCCCTCAGAGTTTGAGCAGGTCAAGGTCTTCCTGGCCAAGGTCATCGAGGGACTGGATGTGGGACCCAACGCCACCCGTGTGGGAGTTGTCAACTACGCCAGCCGTGTCAAGAACGAGGTGTGTGGGGCAGCTGGCTTTCCGAGACAGCCAATCATTTCATGCCGCGGACCCTAACTCACCTTGTTCTCACTGCAACCGCAGGTGTCTCTGAAGACCCACCGCACCAAGGCCGGGCTGGTGAAGGCTGTGACCAAGATCGAGCCCCTGTCCACTGGAACCATGACCGGTCTGGCCATCCAGTTTGCCCTGAACGTGGCCTTCAGTGAGAGCGAGGGCGCCCGAGTCAAATCCCCTGACATCAGCAAGGTCAGACACACATTTATACGCAGACACACAAGGACATATGCATGCTATTCCACCTCCACCACATAGACAAACCTGCAGCTGTCACCGGTTGTCATTTTGTGCTAATTTTGTACCTATTCTGGCCACCCTTTACAGGTTGCCATCATTGTGACAGATGGACGTCCCCAGGACAACGTGAAGGATGTGGCTCAGCGCGCACGCGACGCTGGAATTGAGATATTTGCCATCGGTGTGGGCCGCGTGGACATGAACACCCTGAAGCAGATGGCCAGCGATCCCCTGGACGACCACGTGGACTATGTGGAGAGCTACAGCGTCATCGAGAAGCTCACCAAGAAGTTCCAGGAGGCCTTCTGCGGTAAGGCAGGAGGGGGAGGCAGAGTATCAGAGTCAGGAGAAGCAGCAAGGAGAGGTAGAAGAAGAGGGAGAGAGATGATGTCAGGATTTATTGACTGCAGTTAGAGGGACAGGAGGCAGAAAACAGTGGGCTATCCTTTGAAACAACAGACAGATAGTGATGATTAAGGAAAAATAATGTCTAGAGAGGGGTGGAGATAAGCAGGGTGGGAGAATCAAGGGATGGGAAGATGGGAAAATGAGAGATCCACATCATTATCCACACCTTCATCCCCATGGAGAGAGTTGGTCTGCTGGCTCCCCTATATCAAGGGTAAGGCGTCAGGGCTTTCATTCCAAATTATTGTCCCCTCCCTTCTGTCCTCTGCCCTTCCGCACAGACAGTAAGACTTTGCACTTCTCTGACATTCATCCGTTCAAACTCATTCAAACTTTCTAGTGAATGAAGGCATTAAGGAAGGAACAACCGTTTGGAATGAAATTCGCTCCTGTTCTTCAGTCACTCTCACTTACTGAGCGGCGAGACTGAACTATCTGTAATTAGAGATTCATTAGCGACAATCATTAATCCTGTAATTAGTAATGCCCTTAGGCGCCCCCAGTCTGCGGCAGTTTTGACTGCTGCCACTCACTTTGCAGCAGCCAATCTTGTTGTAGATGTTCCCTGCAGGGGCGGAACTGCATGTTCACAGTGTTGGATTGTTATTGGATGAGCCTCTACCTCACATTTAGAAACAGACAATCATCTTGTTGATTTAAGGCTACTCCAATCTTTTCCACCCCTGTCTGTTTTAAAGATCCACTGGATTCATGCTATATCTGCATAGATTAAACATTGCTCTGGTAAACTGAGTGACATAATGTCAGCAGATCACAGTGGATCATTAAACATCAATGTAGATTTTCCCCTGTTTTCAAACTGACATAGTTTCATTCTCTCCTCATAACCCCAACCACCCGCCCCTCTGTCTGTGTGTGTGCCTCCACATATTTGCCACTGTGTGTGTGTGTATTCTGCATGCGCACACACAGTGTCGGACCTGTGTGCCACTGGGGATCATGACTGTGCGCAGGTATGCATCAGCTCCCCTGGATCATACAAGTGCGCCTGCAAAGATGGCTTTACCCTCATGGACGACGGTCGCAGTTGCAGTGGTGAGTGTGTGTGTGTGCATGTGCGTGTGTGTGTGTGTGTGTGTGTGTGTGAGTGCGCCTGTGTGTATTCAGAGAGACAGTTCAAATGAGATAAAGAGAATGTATGTTTCTAAAAGAGTGGTTGCAGTGCTGTTGGATTAACATGCTGTGTGTGTGTGTGTGTGTGTGTGTGTGTGTGTCTGACATCCCCAGCTTGCAGCAACGCGGCCACAGATGTCGTGTTCCTGATCGACGGCTCTAAGAGCGTTCGGCCCGAGAACTTTGAGCTGGTCAAGAAGTGGATCAACCAGATCGTCGACAAACTGGACGTGTCTGATAACAAGGCCCACGTCGGACTGGTGCAGTACTCCAGCTCAGTCAAACAGGTGTGTGTGTGTGTGTGTGTGTGCACATGAGTGTTTGTTGTACAGCTTCACCAGAGCAAGCCTCTTCCTCCCTCCCTTCCCTCTCTCACTCCCGTCACGTCTCCCTCTCCCTCCTCCAGGAGTTCCCTCTGGGCCGCTACAACAACAAGAAAGACCTGAAGGACGCTGTGAAGAAGATGGCCTACATGGAGAGGGGAACCATGACGGGCCAGGCCCTCAGGTACCTGACCGACAACAGCTTCACCCCCTCTCAGGGCGCCCGGCCCGGAGTCGCCAAGGTGGGCATCGTCTTCACCGACGGACGCAGCCAGGACTACATCGGAGACGCCGCCAAGAAGGCCAAGGAGAACGGTGAGAGGGAGAGGGGGGGTCAGCGTCCTGAGTGTGTCTGCATACAATTATGTGTGATGAAGTATGCTGATATAATATAACATACCTATTTTTACAGAGCAAGCAGACTAACACAGCTGTGTGTATGTGTGTGTGTGTGTGTGTTGCAGGCTTCAAGATGTATGCTGTTGGAGTGGGCAACGCAGTGGAGGATGAGCTGAAGGAGATCGCCTCTGAGCCGACCGGAGAACACTACTTCTACACCGCCGACTTCAAGACCATGACCCAGATTGCCAAGAAGCTGCAGATCAACATCTGTCAAGGTCACACATCACCATTAATTACAGGCATTCATTTTGCCCACATTATTACTGGTTTCTTAGTGTTCACACATGTTCAGTAACCTGACAACCTCTCACACAATATTCACCTGAACTTGTGCTTCTTATTCCCACAGAGGAGGATCCTTGTGAATGCGACTCCCTCGTAAAGTTCCAGAAAAAAGTAGAAGATGCCTTACAGGCACTAACAAAAAAACATATCCTTTACAAGAGAGGGAGGGGGGGGGGGGCAAGAGGGGGGAGGGAGGGAGGGAGGGAGCGAGAGGGGGAGGGAGGGAGGGAGGGAGCGAGAGGAGGGAGGGAGGGAGGGAGAGTGGTAAGGAGGGAGGGAGGGAGGGAGAGATTTGAGGGAGCGAGGGAAGGAGGGAGGGAGGGAGGGAGGGAGGGAGAGATTTGAGGGAGCGAGGGAAGGAGGGAGGGAGGGAGGAAGAGAGGGAGGAAGAGATTTGATGTTGTTGTGATGTTTTCTGTCTTATCGTTGCTGTCCTTGACAGAAATCTCACTAGAGAGCGTGTCGAAGAGGATCGCTGCGCTGGAGAACAAAATCGTCTAAGGACTCACATCCCCAATCCCCTATACACTATAAACCCCCACACACACACACACACACACCCACACACACATACAATTTTTACTTCCTGTAAAATACTGAAGAGGAGCCTGTGTGTGTGAACCTTGACCTCTGCTTGTAGCCCAAGCTCCCGCAACCCCCGAAACCTCCTCCGCCCCTCCTCTCTCGGTCTCACCTCTTCCATCTTTGGTCTCCTGTGAGACGAAGCGCCGGTCGCCACGGGGACCATTCCTTTGTGTGTGCGCGCTCCTGAAGGTCATCCTCCATAGCCAGCCTGTGTGTTTGTTAATAAAAGTCTTCCCTCATAGGGAAACGGTGACGGTACACTGAAGGGTTTTCTTTGTGGCTGCCTGCGTATACACAGTGTGTCTTGTCATGTCAAAAGGAGCAGCACATCACCTTCACTTGTTTGTCTGTTTATATCTGTCATCTTTCCTCTCTCTCCTTATGTCTGTAAGCTATACCATTCTTCTATTACCCCCACACAAAGGTATCTAATATTTTATATGGTATATATATATATATATATATATATAAAGGTAAATTAATATAAGATATAAGACTGATCATAATAAGGTACATCATTGATGCGTTTTTATTTTCCTAAATAAAGGTGATTCAGGAAGTACACAGTGTAAAATTGTGAAACTATTGTACACCAAATGAACATCATGCACACATGCACATACTCAAATAATTCTGTAGTTATACACAGTTTCAGCTAAATAGGTATGAACAGTACACAGCTTGATTCATTTGACCAGTGGTTCCCAAAGTGGGATCAGAGGACAACCAGGGTTTCTTCAGGGTTCCACGGGGGTTCCCAGAAAAATGGGGAACAGTTTAATTTTACTTTTAATTCACTCAAGGTTAGCACAATGAGAGATCTTCTCACTTAGATAATATAATAATTTAGACAGTTATGTAATTATGTTTTTAACAACTAAAATCTTCTCAGATGGTATTCATTTGTACAATACCTTATGAAACCGGGATCCGCAGTCTAATGCGTATCTCTTTGGGGGTCCTTCACATGAAAAGGTTTGCGGAACCCCTGAATTAGTGCAGCCAAGGAAATATTACATTATGTATGCAGCGTTTATGGAAAAAAAAACAGTTCCGGAAACGTCATGTCTGACGTCAAATGTGAGGAAGTAGAACTTCAACTCAAGAGCCGCTGAACTGAACAGCGGTGAAAGTCTGTGAACTCCTCACTTGTCGTCTGAGTATAATCTAAGTTAGGCAGCGTTCTAGCTGGAAACGTGAGCCATCGGTTCATGGCATGTTTATCGAGCCGTGCATCGTTGAATGCGTTGTGAATATAGTTTGCAGCATCTGCTAACCGCAGCTAGGTTAGCTTGCTAACCGGCAGGCTGTCGCTAACGTCAGCGAGCTAGGTATCAAAAAGTGACTGAATTTTTTGCTCTGATTCGGTGGCCCATCGGCGTGAATGCTTTCTAGACTTTTAAGAGCGCTGACTGTCGAAATCAGACAGGCAACGACCAACTCAGGAATTAAACAACTAAGATAACGTTAGCTAACGTAACGTTTGGACCTAACGGGTAGTTTAATATTCCAGCTCGGTCAGGCATTACGCTAGGAGCTTCTACAGCATCAAGGAGCCGAACATATAGGTGCTACTGAACCGAGACGGGAAATGGCCAGTGAGCCCACGGCAGTCTTCATCTGCGAGGCTAACCGAGAAAACACCTCCGGACAGGTGTCGGGCCGCTCCTGCCGCCACCAGTCCGAGTCGGAACCCGACCTTGGCCCGACCCCCAAGAGCTTAGCCCGGCTGTGCAGCAGGGACGAGGAGGAGCGAGCCGCGGCTCTGGAGGAGCTGAGCCAGGCTGTCCTGGCCTGTTTGGGACTGGACCGGCCCGGTTCGGCACGACTGAGTAAACAAACACTTCTTCATCTGCTGCGACTGTCCCGGTCATGCCCGTTACAGGAGGTACGAGAGAGAGCTGCCGAGCTGCTGCGGACCGCACAGGTACCGTCCACAGCCCTTTCCCCTCCATAATGTCTGAAGACGAGTTGAGACATACAGGGTGACGAGAGAGGAAAATATGGTATTCGACTAATACTACAGAAAATAGGGAGATTTAACTCCTTTATCTGAATGACCTCATCATACTTTACAGGATCATTACCCTTGCCTTTTATTAGGCAATTCTAAGATCAGACGAATGATTAATGCATATAAATGATTAGTTTCCAGCTGAATAGCCACATTTTATCGGATGATTACATTTTCTATCAGATTGCTGGATGATTTCATCAGACATTGATCCGTATGAGGTGATGCAAGAGTCTCTGGCGATGTGCACAAACAAGCCAGCTGGACACGCCCCCTCTCGGTGCCCTGAAAAACACACCAGACACACCCCCAGTTCATTTCAATAGCCCGCTGTAGCTTCCAGAAACAGAAGTGGGGCTGCGTATGTGCCGCATATGACGCACATTTGTCTTCTCCGTCGAAATTAGGAAGGTGCGATTTAACAGTCTGCTGAGGATTTTGTAAAGATGTCGGTAAGTTGTATGCGTGGTTCCAGTTTTTATGGGCTCCACGTTATGAAACGGGTCTCTCCAGTTACAGTCGCTACAGTGTAACTAGGTCTATCGTTGGTCAAGTTCAACAGGGGTAAAGCTGTCTGCAGTGTTTTTAAATGATCTAAACTGCTCTGGTTTCCTGTGCTTGTTTAAGGACTTTAGGGAAAACAACTTCAACTTACTGAAAAAAGCTGGAAACCTAAAAAACTTAAAAGAACAATTTTATGTGGTGTGATATGTTTTCCTTCTGTTAAAGACATTTGACAGGATATGTATATCTTTTGACCTTCCATTTCCTTTCCCCTATCACTAGGAACGAGGAGTTGAAGTACCTCGGGCTCTGGCTTCGGGTCCAAGTGCCTTCATTCCTGCGAAAGAGGTCTGTGTGTTTTTTTTGAGTACATTTTGTCTACAGATGATATAGGTGTTTGGTGGGTCATTATGAGAAGTATGAGCTGTCATAATACATTAAATTTGTTGTCCAAATGCAAAGGAAATGCTTGTTAAAGCACCTTCTATATACATTTTCTTTTAAAATGTTATAGTGTGAGAAATGCACGGATTCGTCATATTGTTTCCCAATAGAAACTCTCCTTGGGGTTTGTCACAGTGTCTATAAAGTTGGTCACCAGTTCTTTGTAATTTCCAGAAAATCTTTCTTGATAAAACCACAGATAAAAGACATAGCTCTCTTGTTGCGTAGTCTATGGAGTTGATCAGAGTGTGGCACACACCTTGCCTCCATATCCAATCCCAACATTTTACCTGGCTTACATCATGCTAAATAATCATATCAGTGTGCTACCTATATGTCTGTGCCAGCTGCTGCCATGAAAATCACTCAGAATTTGTAAAAGTAATTTAAATAGATTTACCTGTTTAGGTTACTAGCTATTGTCTTCTTTTTTTATATGTTGGACCAAAATGACAAGAATCTTGGTCCAACATATTATAAAAGGAAGGATGGTGTGCAGTCATTTAGGTCCTAATACACTGATGTATTCCACTACTTCTATAACGATTTTATGGCTGTATAGAGTAACTACTAACTCGTACTAGTAACTATTCTGTTGCAAGACTGCAGTGTGTATTGCTTCATGTCATCAAGAGAAGCAATCCCAAAGCTCTGTTGCCAAAGAGTGAAAAAGTTGATTCAGGTCTGACTCATCCCTCCACTGGAGAAAATGTATAATTTCTGAGACTCTCTGCCTCACAAGGCTACTGGTTTCTTCTTTTCAAGTTCAAGTGTGTTTATTTATATAGCCCTTTATCACAAGTATGTCTCAAAGGACTGTACAGAGAAGGAGCCCAACTAGATCTAACTGATCAACAATAAGCCATAGGACAGACAGATATAGGACAAACACCAGGAAGAGCAAAACACACAAAAACAGGTTATAGCAAGACATAACAGCCTATTCTATACCTATTCTACCTAGCCTAACCTACCCAGGACCACCAGCCTTAGACCCTCAATGCATACAAGGAAAAATGCCCATGAAAAAAACCTTGTTAGGAAAAAAATGGAAGAAACCTTTGGTGCGTCATGTCACTGAGGGATTCTCCACTGGGACGGCTGAGAATTAAAAGAGAATTTTCCACTGTCAAGTGAATCCAGGCCAAACTGTTCAAGATTATAGGAACAATGTAAATTTTGTTTGGTGGACATAAGTCTGAAAATGTTTTTTTGCCCCGGGCATCCTCTTCTAGATGTTGAAAGAAGGACCTGACCAGGAAATCCTGATGGAAGCTTTCCTTTCATTGGGCCGTCTGGACCACATCACCATGGTGATGGCGCTGCACCCTGCCTACCTCAGCTGCTTCCTGAGGACCCAGCATGCTTTGTTGGAGCTGGACGGCCCCCTGCCCCGCCCCTGGAGACATTACATTGTTATCATGGTGAGAAAACATGAGGATTGTTTTATGTAATGATTATCATCCAGTGACATCTTTGAGAACTTTTGGTCAAATCCAGCTGGAGACTATATGAACTTTTTTTTGGCTGAACAGTGTGCTTGCAACTTAAATCATTCTGTAAAGGCCAACTGTCTAAGCTGTTTGTCAGACATTACTTGCTGACTTAATTATAATAACCTACTCTTCCATCGTGTCTGTGTGGATATGTTATCTTGATGTTTTTCTTTTATTTCTACCCTCGGCATCATTTTGTCACCATTTTTTCATTGACTTCAGCATCTGTTTTTCTACTGTGTTGCATTGAAACACTCAAAACATCAGAGTAAAAGCAGTTGAAATATCAGTAATCATACAGTCATGGAAAACCTGGAAAAATCATGAAATTGGACAATTGTGTTCCCCAGGCCTAGAAAAGCTATAGAAAATGAGGCATATCCAAAAAGTTTCTGAAATGTCATTGAAACTTTTCACTTTTATCGTCAAGTTTGGCTGCTGGTAGATCTAATTACCTCTGAATGATTTAGACTGTATAAAGGACTAAATCAACACATTTTCAGCCTATAGAGGTCCCAAATGCTAGTTGTAGAAGCTAAAATTGTCTATTAAACAAAAATGTAATGATTTGAAAATGAACACTGAAAAAATTGGTCATGGGAAGTGTGTTAATATTATTCATGGAATATTGATTAGCAAAAATTTGTAGGGAGATGACAGACACAGGTTAAAAATATAGAGAAACAGTGAAAAATAGCGTTGGCAGGTAATTTGGCATTCAGTTTTATCTAGCTACTGTACTGTATCCAGCCACTAGCAGGTCTGCCAAAGACTGCGGTCATGTAAACATTTAATTACTGCCATCCCTCACCAAGACAGTACCTTGGCCTCCCCTTTACTTCAGAGTGGCCATTCATTTGACTCAAAATGGTATACTACTGCAGAAACTTAGTCATCATGATTTAACCTCTGAGCCTTTCATATCTAGCACGGACAAGGCTGATGTGTTTTGTCGTTTTATAAATGGTTCAGTGAACAAGCCAATGGAATTATTAATGTTTTTAAATGGATAGAGGAGTGCTTTAGTTTTCCTCCATCAACCGGGACTGTGCCTGATGTCTTGGTGTCCCACAGGCTGCAGCTCGCCACCAGTGCTCCTACCTGGTGCAGCAGCACAGTGCGGGCTTCCTGGAGGCCGGGGGCGAGGAGAGCTGGCTGGGCGGCCTGGAGCTCGCCCCCACCAAGCTCCACAGCCTGCAGACACTCAACAAGTTGCTGGCACACAGACCCTGGCTCATCACACAGCAGCACATCCAGGTCAGACACTACACACAATCTCTCTCCCTCTCTCTCTACATATGATTGTAATAATAATACGAGATGTGATTGATTCCTGATTTAGATTTGTTAGTAAAGAGTGGTGTCAAGGAAAGGAACAAGTGCTTTTCCTACGTTTTACAATTGCAGCTGGAAAATGACTCATGGTATTTTAAATTCAATCTGTAGAATTTAGCTCAAATTTAACATTTATAAGAGATATCAAGCTGATGAATGTTTTCGCATACAGAATGCAGGTACAATTATTTGGTGGTAGTACCTACACCTGTCCCTCTACCCCTGTAGGAACTGGTGTGTCCCGGAGCGGAGTCCCGCTGGTCGTTGGCTGAGCTGATTCATGCGGTGGTCCTGATGGCACACGCTCACTCGCTGTCCTCTTTCGTGTGGGGGTGTGGCTTGCACCCTGAACCTGACCATACTGAAGGCTACGCCTTCCACCCTCCTTCACCCAATCACCTTCCTCGTAGCCCTCATAGCCCCGCCCACGAGGATGGCAGGCAAGAGGTGAGTCTATGGGTCATTTTTTATCACAGATGTAATAAGCCTATACTTAAATTGCAGCAACATTTGTAACACTAGTGCTCCTGAATACAGCCCAAGTAATAATGTTAACAGCTGTGTTCGCTCCAATGCTGTTTCACCAATCACACCAGTTAGTAAGAATGGAAGAAGTGGCTTATTTCACTGCTAGCTTGCCATTAAAGAACAGAGCACCAAGGCCACATCCACACTAATATGTTTTTGTTTTAAAACGGCGCCGGAATAGTGTGGACGCTAGGCGTAAACATAGCAAAAGTTATGCGTTTTAAAACGAAAATGTATTAGTGTGGATGTGGCCCATGTCAGAGCAGTTCCATAACTCCCCCTCTCTCTTTTCCTCCCCAGCTGGTTGATGGAGTGATGGAGGTGGAGGTGTTGATGAAGAGGATGGTGGAGCTGCAGCAGCAGGAGGAGGAGTGCACCCAGGAAGAGATGCTCACTCGCTTTGAGAGGGAGAGGAGCGAGAGCATACCCACAGGTGTATATTTATATACATATATACATATTCATCTATCCATCAGTCATTTACATGGTTCATGTTTGTTTACTCAATATTCCTGTTTGGTTGTGTGTCTAGCGGTGGTGCGGGGAGCGCCGCCTGACCTGGTGTTGCGTCTGGTGGAGGATCAAGAGTTCAGTTATGAGGACTTTGCCCCCAGAGGAGAGCAGGCGCCACCTACCATGAGAGCCCAGGTAGTCTGACGCTTTTCTCTGTGTGTGTGTGTGTGTGTGCCAGTGCTGTTTGTGTGTGCACCAGATCAGTTGTAATAACATGATTATCTTTCACAGATAAAATATGGCATGTGTTCACACTGTGTGCGCACCCATTCATAGCTCTGTTTCCAGTGTAGAGTGCCTATTTTTCCTGTGTGTTTAGCCTGATACAGTAGTGGGTGTTAATGTCAGTATCTAATTTGTGCAGGACTATTCGTGGGAAGACCACGGCTTCTCTCTGGTCAACAGACTGCTGCCGGACATGGGCCAGCTCCTCGACGAGAAGTTCCAGGTACCTTTCACCCCTCTGTCCCATCACCTTTCACCTAATACATGTACAGCAATAAGCCGATAAAAAGCAGTAAAAGACTGATGTGTGGATAACACGACCGGTCCATCTGCTCCTGTGATAATGTGAGTGATATACAATGTTGTTTTGCTAAAAGAAAGATAAGTTTGATTGAGCATGTTGGTAATGAGATTAAATCTCCTCACTTTGCAGGTTGTGTGTGGCTTGACATACCACAGAATGGCCATGCATGAAGGTGTGGACACCCACACACTGAGAAAAGCCCTGTGGAACTACATCCACTGCCTCTACGGGATACGGTCAGTGTCACACACATTACCGACCACCCGTGTTACCGACCACGTGTTGCTAAGAAACCTCTGCTGTGTCACTAACCTTTGTGTCATTGTCCGCGTGCAGCTACGACGATTACGACTACGGAGGCGTGAACGTGTTGTTGGAGCGCTCTCTGAAGGTGTTTGTCAAAACCATGGCCTGCCACCCCGAGCAGACCACCGCACGCGTTTACCACACCTTCTGGAGACACTTCAGACACTCTGAGAAGGTATGGACTTGCCCAAACACACACCTGACGTAGCGTAATTTCACTTTTTGCTTCCTTCATAAATGTCATTATTGTCATGGTGGCATTAGGGGAGGGACTTTAAAGCAGCATTCCACTTAGTTTTAACATGAGGGTTATTCAGCACTTGACCGCCATGAAAACCAGAATATGAACTGCTCACCAAGTTCAGATGCAGCTGGGATAAGTTTGTAGCTTTCAGATTTTTACTTCCCATTCATTTGAATGAGGCCACGAAAATAGCCTGAAAACTTACTTTTAACATATTCAACAACAGATCTCGCTACTGTGATTTTCAGTTGACTCTGAGTCCAACGTTTTAGAACAGAATTTCGCCAAATAGCATTTTTATTGATAGAAGAGAACATAGCGGAGGAATCCCATTTAGGAGAGATAGTTCCTGTTTGGGAGACCAGGTGTACTTTTATTTTTATATACAAATTTTTGTGTAAACCAAGAACAGAAATGCAAAGTGACGACGGACCCAGGACTGCTTTGTTGTCTTAAAAGCGAGATATGTTGTTGAACCTGTTCACAAGTTTTCAGGATATTTTCGTGGCCTCATTCAAACGCTACAAACTCGTCCAGCTGGATCTGATCTTGCTGAGTAGTTTATATTCTGGTTTTCATGGCGGTCAAGTGCTGAATAACCCGCATTTTCAAACTAGGTGGAATATTGCTTTAATATGATAACCTAGAAACCTTATGGTAACAACATGGCTCTTTTTTTTTTGCAGGTTCACGCCAACCTGATTGTCATGGAAGCCCGACTGCAGGCTGCACTCCTCTACACTTTACGAGCCATCACACACTACATGAGATGACACGCTCACTCACACAGACACACACACACACACAACATTTTTGCTGATTCTGAGCCAGCTGTTCTGTACCGCAGCATAATGCATAACACAACATGGATAGACACACATGCACACACACACACACACACACACACACACTACAGTGAATGTCTATGAATATCTTCTATGTCAATGTTGTTTATTGATGCTGCTTTGTAAATGTGTGTGATTTTCTGATATTTAAAAAAACTACTTGTTACACTTTTGCACTGAACATAGTTCGCTTCAAGTGTTGAGCTGAACGCCTTGCACACACTGCAGTCACACACGTAGGCATATCTGGGGCTGCATGCCAGGTACGCAGGTGGAATTAGGCCTGGCGTGACCTATTCATCATTCGAGTGTTTTTTTTTCCCTCACAGTATTTTGGTTGTTATTGAATATCAGTACAAGTTGTATTACCTCGCGCGCTGGCTCTGTAGCGGAGTTTCACCGTTTGGCTACTTCAGCACACAGGGGGTCTGACATAAAGGAAAAAAATAACTTGTATTTTTCTATACAATAAAAAGCTACTTTGTTATCAAAATCAAGACAATGTGTTGTGTCTTTGCCTGAAAATGCATTCTGCTTGATAAGATTTTGTTATGGCATTACCGCTTCACTAAGCATCGTGTGCTGGACACGAACACACAACCCAATGATACACTACTTGAAGATTTAATTCATTTTTATATCCTAGTTTCAAGGTGAATCTAGTCTAGTATAAACCAAACTCTGAGACCGAGACCCACGCCCAAACTGCTTGATGAATAGCAGGAGTTACATTAAAAACACCACAAGATGGAGACAAAGACTACAAGGACTTTGATAAGGACCACACTCCTGTTCATGTTTTTTTTGAGTCAAGTCACTCTTCAAGGTGACTTGAAGGAGTTATCGATGAAAATGATCTGGCTGTGATCCATAGATGGTATGGCAGAATCACTTTTCACAGGCCAGTGATTTCAGGATAAGGAAAAAAAAAAGAATGAATTACTGTTTCAGAAGAAAGCACCGAGTACTAATCATTGTCTCGTCCTTTAAGCTTTTCTCGATACACTTCTGATTTGTCTTGCTGTGCAATTGGTGCGCGGTTATCACACCATTCAAAACTCTTCCTGTAGTTCTCACCAGAGAGCCACTTCGCACCCTTGCACACACAGAGCACACTCTATATGTGTTGCTTAGACTGCATTACCCCCAGTTGCTGCCATCCCACGAGTTTCAAGGTGTTTAGTGTTCATTAGCCAGCGGATGGCGGTCAGCTAAACCGACTGTCGACCGCTCACACTTCGTGTACAGTCTTATATTTCCCACTATATGCTGAGGTAAGTGCTAATTTGTGTAGTCTACTAGCTACTCCTACATATACAAGAACTTCCATCCAATTGTCATTTTATACTTTGGCCTACTTTATACTTGTAGCCTATTCAATGTTTTGCTTACGCTTTTTGAATTATGAAAGTGAATAGAAGTCAAATTTCATGCTTAAAACTCCGTTCCAATTTCATATGGCTATGTGTGTCCTTTGGGAGATGTGCGGGTGTTTTCCATTTTTATACTCTTTATACATTTTAAGATGTATGTTTAACTTTTATTCTTTATATCTTCCCCATATTAATGGCGTAGAGTGAATAGTCGAGACATCAGCACTTAAAGAAAGATTAATTGACTTTTGTAGTTATTATTAACACTACACACACATTTTCATTAGGCCTAAATATACTTTTCTTTCCTAGTTCTGTTTTCTCTCTACGTCGCTTGTCCGTTGCGTGATGGCTATCATAACTAGTAGAAAGGGCAGTCACACGCGCGTTCCACCGGGGTGGACCTCAGTGCGCGCGGTTTCAATTTCCAAGCCTTCTGGACGCAACGCGCGCTCACATCTTCTCCCTCTCTCAGCGCAGCAGCGCCCGGCTGTCTCCGTGCGCTCCGCGAGCCACCGGACACCCACTCCCACACACCTCTGTCCCGTGCGCCTGATTTCTTCCAGCGGCCCGGTCCTACGGTCCCCTGGGATTACGACACGTTTTCTATACGGTATGTCTGTTTCATTTTGGCATATTGTGTCTGTAAATGGAATATTAATGACTATAGGATGAATGTTTTGTTAAAATATGATTGTCTTGAGAAGGACTGCCTGTGGCTGAGCAATGATCACTGGGCATGTCTGTTATGAAAGATGATAAATAATACATGGAAAAGTAGTTTGCCTATTTAGGAGCCTATTATATGAATTTTACTTGTTTTTCATTCTTTCATATGGGTGGGGGAAGTAGCCAACCTCTGTAGTGTTAAAAGGAGGAGGACTGCTGCGTTGTGTGCCTCACTTCTTCTAATAGACTCTTAACTGTGGCTGTGTAGGTAAGATGAGACTGAAACGTTACCCAACAAAGCTATATGACTATTATCAGCATCCCACCACCACTTAGGTCCCATTATATGCATGCTGGTCACTTTGAATTGAACAGTCGAAACTGTGTTGATTTCAGTGTTTGTGAATATTGGGTAACTTTGGAGTACACACTGTTAAAGAAAGGGAAGTTTGGGTAGTTGCATATGAGAGCATCATCAAGTGCGGCCACCAATACTTCCACTCTTCTGCCTGACTCTGGCTGATATTTAGAAATCAAATAGCCGATATTGCATTATCGAAAGAGTGGAAATAACCAGAGGAAAGTCCTCAGTGGTCACGTGTCCATGAAAAGCTTTTCTCTTCCCACCAAAGACCCACATAGGGCGAGCTGAGGCCTACTCTCACTTCAATAGTGATTTGTTAAATTGATTGGTTAGTAGTGAGAGCCCAGTTTGGTTTGACCTGACCGTAACCTCACAGCATCTGGACTTGTGGCAAAAGCCTGCTGCCTGGCCTATAGGACCAACTGGACACCTGTCCCTAAGTTACTGCACATTGGACAAAATTTGTGATTGCTAAATTATCCACACTGTCTTTAATTTAAAAACCACATGTCTATCAGACTATGTATAATTCCATTCACAAGCAAGCATATTCCACTGGCAAATGATTTATTTAGCAAACTGTGTACAGGAAACCACCTTAAGGAAAAGGCAGGGCCAGAGAGATGTGTCCTCAACATGTCCGTCTTCCTGCAGGTCTGGCATGGCTGGATAGGTCTAAGTTAAGAGCTTAGTCCTTCGTCATACTGTCTTGATGAGTCTAAGTTGGATGCTGTCATGATGGCCCACAGCTAACACAAATCTTTGTTTCACGAGTGATTTGAAGGGAAGGGGCTGTGTGTCTGGGTGGGGGAGTCGTCGTGGAATTCTGCGGGACGGAGAGAGACAGAAATGCGATCAGGCTATCCAAGGCCGGACTTCATCACTTCCTGTTTCTTTACAAGGTCACTTCCTGTCTTTAGCCTCGGGGCTGGGCAGGAAGGAAGGGGGCGTGGCTATATATATATATTTTTTTTTTTAGATGGGGGGGGGCAGTTGACGCTGCTTTCCCACTGCACAGCTGAGCGCTGTGCCTGCTCGCCCAAGATGCTGCGCAGTAACCTGTAGCCCACTGTTAGCACCCTCAAACACCCTTGGGTGACTCAATCATTCATACCAGGGGCTCCAAACGTTTTCAGTCCAGGACATAAATGGAGGAAATGTAGCCTCTTGCTGTGGGACCCATCAGAAACAGCCCCTTGAACCATTTTGACCCCCAACCCATAGCTTAGTGAAATTAGGTGAGGGGTTCGGGGGGGTCAAAGGTTACAGTCTAAATCTGTTTCTTAACTCACTTCATGTAATAGTCCAATCCTCTGTATCTGGAGAAGGATGTGATGACATCATTTGGAAACAGGACGTCCCGATGGCCGAGACACCTTACTTTTCCACTGCCCCCCCCCTCTCCTTTCTGTCTGAGTGTGTGTGTGTGTGTGTGTGTGTGTGTGTTATGTGCGTAAGGGTTCAGTGACAGCTTGCTTCCCATTGTCCTATCACTCCTGCTCCACTCACACTCTGCATCCTGTGGGGCTTCCTGCTAACGAAGGGAGAGAATCAGAGAGAGAGAGAGAGAGAGAGAGAGAACAAGGCAAGAAAGAAAGGTAAAGAGGTAAAGAGTGCTGGAGAAACCATGGAGGCGACTGAGGAGTGGAGAAACTCTCAACTTGACAGAGAACTGTAGATGTAAAAGTACAGAAAGTGTGTGTTTGTGTGTGTGTGTGTGTGTGTGTCGCACTGTGTTCCTGCTATGAATTCCCTGCTGGGAGCAGCTTATCTGCAGCCCACTGGGCAGGAAAGGGTGTGTCACTTGGATTTGGATGTTTGTAAGTGTGGTGATGGAGGGTGATGTTATTGTGATTTTATGTGCGGGACAGAGTGTGTGCTGATGCTTTGTAGGTCAGAATTTTTGTGCCTGCCTGTATTGTTTAGAGCGGACAAATGTAGCGTACATACAGTTTTCATCAAGATGTTGTCCTGAAGCAGTCTGGTCTTTAAAAACTGGCTGGAATATCTTGTCTGTTTGACAAGTTTGACAAGTATCTTCACTAGATATCAAGTCCTTCCTTGTGCGTGTGCTCTATGAGGGCCTAGCTGAGGGCAGGCCGATCACAAATCTATACCGCAGATCTTTGCAGCAGAGGAAGCAGCTTTTGTTTCACACAGTATTAAAATAACTTCTCTATATACATTTACCAGCCAACAGTCAGTAGTCAGTCAGTTAACTGAAGTTTAGTGTTAGAACAGCTGTAATAGTAGAAATAGAGTAGCAGAGTCAGAATGATTAGAAAGTCACAAAGTCATTTTTTTTTGTCATACTCTTACGAAATCTGGCTGAGCCTGGCAGAAGAGGAAAGAGACAAGTTTTAATGAAGCTACTTCAAGTTGAGAAATTGTGACATTGCCATTTTGTTAATCATTAGACCACATTAACAGAACAATGCAAATAGACTAGGCGAAAGGCAACATGTTTGGATGCGACATAATCAATAAGGCCACCAGTGATACATACAGGACTGACAGGCCTGTTTAATACAATGTTGTAGTTGGTCTGTTCAGTTTAGGATGTACACAAGAATGTTACTGTAGCCTGCAGTACCTTAGATACTTGATTGTTTTAACCTTTTTTAAAACATAATTCCTATCGCAACTGATTTTCTTCGTCCTTCCAAAATGTCAGACAGTTATGTTAGCTGGTTTCTGTAAGTGTGTGTGTGTGTGTGTGTGTGTGTGACAGGGAGAGAGAGAGAGAGAGAGAGAGAGTGCGAGAGAGAGATAGAGTGTGTTTTGAATATCTCTGGTTTTATTCATTGGTTTCGAGAGCCAAAGAGAGGGGAACTCAACACTGTTGTTAAATTTACTCTGGTATGATTAGTCCCCATTTAGCCTCTTGTCATACACACACACAGCTAAAAGCGATGACACCTCTGTGCCTGTATGGGTGGCAGGGTGTAGTAACAGGGCAGTTGCTGCTGGGATGCTATGCCACCCAGACAAGTTAGAGGAATAGAGGAAGGTCTATGGTTCTGCTTAATACTACACAGGCTTGTACTACATTATCATATGCATCATAGCTAGATACAGTACTGTGAAAAAGTCTTAGGCACCCCAGATTTTTTATATAAATTTTGTCTTAGATGTTTATTTGTTTTCTGTATTAGTGTGTCAGCAGACTGCTCTTTATAGTAATTTTTTATTTTAAACTTTTTATTTCATTATTTTTGAAAGCATCTTTGTTTTACCGATTTTTTTTTACATGTTCCTAAGACTTTTGCGCAGTACTGTACATATACACTTTATACTTATACTGGCGTATTCAGTGGTGGAAGAAGTATTAAGGTCTTTGACTTAAGTAAAAGTAGCAATACCACAGTGTAAAAATACTTTGTTACAAGTAAAAGTCCTGTATTCAAAATCTTACTTAAGTCAAAGTACAAAAGTATTAGCATCAAAATATACTTAAAGTAGCAAAATTAAAAGTAGTCATTCTGCAGAATGGCCCATATATATCATGTTATTGGACTATAATTATTGATGCATTAATGTGTTCATCACTTTAATGTTGCAGCTGGTAATGGTGGAGCTAATTTGAATTACTTTATATACTTCTGGGTAGCATAACCTATACGAATATATTGTAATTTATTAGTTGATTTATAATTTGTATTAATAATCTAAATCTGCAAAGTAACTAGTAACTAAAACTGTCAAATAAATGTAGTGGAGTAAAAAGTACAATATTTCCCTCTGAAATGTAGTGGAGTAGAAGTATAAAGTAGCATGAAAGTACCTCTAAATTGTACTTAAGTACAGTACTTGAGTAAATGCACTTAGTTACATTCCACCACTAGGCATATTTGACATATGCTGAACTATACACCCATATAGTTATATACTCTTCTGCATTTGTGTATTCTCTTTTTTTAGCCTTCCTATTTTAATTGTATTACTCTTATGTACTATGTGTACTGTTGTACTGTACTTATGTGTCCTACCTGCTATACGCAGCAGTTTCCCCCAATAATCAATCAATAAAGTACCATCCTATACTGTCCTACTATTACTATGAAGGTGAGAAACTCGGCTGACTCCCCCCACCCCTTTTCCCTCCTTGAACCCAGGTAGGCTACTATGACAGGTGTGCGTGTGTGTGTGTGTGTGTGTGTCTGTGCCTGTGTCTGTGTGTTTGCTTCTGCACATGCACATGTTTGTGTCAGTACTGAATGTGTGCATTTGCATCTTTGGGCCCCGTCTGCATGCTTGCTTGCTCAAGCTTTTGTCCAGTGGGCCATGTATTGTGTGTTTGTGTGACTACTGGGTTGGAACGTGTTTTGATTTCATGAGGGTTTATTTTTTGTGTGAACACAGTTACAGTTCAGCTGAATTGTTAGGAGCTGTTATGAATGATATCAGAGCTTCAGCCTGCATAGAGGAAGAAAGAAGGGAGAGAGAGAGAGAGAGTGAGAGAGAGAGAGAGAGGGAGAGAGGGAATATGGTCAACAGGAACCCAGTGGAGAACAATGACTAGAGGGCCGCCCTACAAACAGTCCCCAGAGTTGTGTTTGTGTGTGTGTGTGTGTGTCTGAATGCATATCCCTGTTATTGTGCAGATCCTGTCTCTGGTCATCTGCCAGCCTTAGAAAAGCTGAGAAAGAAGAGACGAGAGAAGGGGAAGAAGAAAGATAAAGATGAAAGGCAAGAGGCCTCCTTTACACCCTCTGTCACTTCTGCTTTCCTCTCGTTTATCGGACAGAGAGAGAGAGAGAGAAGGCAGTGGATCTGCTCCAATGAAAGCTAGGGTGAAAAGAGGGAATGTAAAAGGTTATTGTTGGAGCATGTAGGCAGGGAGGAGGGAGAGCGTGAGGAGAGAAAAACAGCTATGGAGAGGAAGGTGTGTGTGTGTGTGGTGGGGGCTTTGTGGCACTGCAGCTGCTTTGTGTGTGTGTGAGTGTGTGTGTGTGTGTGTGTGTGTGTGGATGGACTCTGTCCTCAGTTTCCAGGAAAAGGGGGGAGCCATCAGAGGGGTGGACAGGAAACTCTAACAGGGCTAACTTCCTGTAGCTCTCCTGATGGCGGAGCAGATAGTGAGTGTGTGTGTGTGTGTGTGTGTGTGTGTGTGTGTGTGTGTGTGTGTGTGTGTGTGTGTGTGTGTGCGAGCGCTTGTGTGCGTGTGACATTTTTGCATATTTTGCTCTGAGCGAGCAGTAAGCAACGGACTGTTTTGGATTTAGCCCATAATAGCTATTGTTACTTTTGGTTTTTGAGGAATCTGGGGGAATTTGGGGTGTTGATGGAAGGATTTTCACCGGGGGCGTCGAACGTTTGTCTGAAATCCACGGACGGCGTTCCTTCCATCTGAATGCTCAGAATGAAAGTGAAGTGCGTTTGTGTTTCTTGTACCTCGCTGCCTCAACCTGTATTGTTCTTCCTGAGTGTGACTTCCCTCACATTCCGCAGTAGGTGGGGGGTGGCCGGTTCGAATCCCCGGGCCTGCTGGGAAATTGCGGGCGGGGAAAGTGAATGAGCGGCTCCCCACCCCTCCCTCAGTAACTGCTTGTTGAGGCGCCCATGAGCAAGGCACCGAACCCCCAGCTGCTCCAATAGAGCTGCTCCAGTAGACTGCGGTTGCACTGGGAAGCTCCCAGGTGTGAGGGTGCAGCAGGGCGTTACCTGGAAAAGTCAAATTTCACTGGAAATATATAGGTTTCAATGAGTCTCTCTCTCTCTTTCTCTCCATCTCTCTCTCTCTCCTCTCTCTCCCCTCTCTCCTCTCTCTCTCTCTTGCTCTCTCTCTCCCTCACACACGTGCACACACACACACACACACTGATAACACTCACCATGGGTCAGGTGGCCTTTGAGTCAGAAAACCTCACGCTGTAGAGT